>NC_141689.1:1166502162-1166522162 GCF_964263255.1 Lissotriton vulgaris
ATGTAAATGGATGATGAAAGTAAAAGGAAGGACAGTTAAGCATGTGAATGACAGGTAGTGACGGAATGAGAGAAAAGGAATAGTAGTGATGGAGGGAAAGTAAATAGCAGTGAATATAAGCAAAGAGGGGTGAAACAGGGTACATGTAAGTGAATAAGGGTAAGACATGGGGAATAATAGAGTGAAAGAAGAGAGTAAAAGAAGGAGTGTCACAAAGGAACTAAGTGAACCAGTAAAAAAGGTAAGTGAAGGAGTGTGCATAGACAGAGGTACTGAAAGAAGTTGAATGTGGTAGGAAGTAAACATGGAAGAAAAGAATAAGTGAGAAAAGCAAAGTAAGGAAACAGGGGTGAGGTAGGGTGAGAGAAAAATAGTGAAAATAAAACCAAAGGTGATGACAAAAAAGATTTTGTAAACACACTTATTATATAATCAATGCAAACTTGTATCTGTGAAAGATAAAAGAAAAAACACGTTATAATTACTTAAAAATATATAATAAAATAGAAGCAACAGTTCATGAGGTTTAAAAATCTACAAAAGTTTACTAAGAAATGATGCAATAGTGAAGGATACAAAAACAGAAAGAAAGTAATGTAGAAAGAGAAAAAAAAGGAAAAAGAAATAGAAAGAAAACAAATTCCTAAAGATAAATAAGATACTAAAAGAATGTAAGATATCAAATCAAAATCAGTAAAGATAAGAAAATAAAAGAAAAATGAGTGAAAAGGAGAGAAGTCTGATTGAGAAACTATAAATAAAAAAGAGGAATAGAAGATGATTGAGAGTGAGTGAAGTAAAGTCACAGAGTGAAGGGATGAAAGGAATGAAGTTAGTATAGAACGATGGATAAAACAGGAGTGAGAGAGTAAGTACACAGAAAGACAAAAGGAAGAACTAAGTGAACTACAGTACAATGGGTGCGAAAGAAAAAAAAATGGAGAAAAAGAAAGAGAGGGTTAGGAAACTAAAGCAGTGGTACTGTGAGAATATGAAAAAGATAAAAAGTGGTGGAAGGAACAGAGGAAATGCAGACAGTTCCTATTAGATTGAGAAGTTGTGAATGAAGTGCACTAAAGAAACAGCGATGAAAAAAGAGTGTAAATTAGTAAAGAGAGGTAAATAAGGGTGAAAAAGAAAATGAGTGTAAGACAATGTGAACACAATATAAATTACACAATGCAAACTACACAATAACTTCTACAATATGTTACATTATTTATTTTTGCTGTTCTCAGAATATATTGAATTTCACTTAAATTAGTGAGATCAAAGTCTTCATCATATAACAGCGGGAAAAAAAAACACAATCTAAAAGATTGTGTTTAAAAAAAACCATTCAAACATACATCTCATATATGTACACTAATCTTTGATTCACTTACTTTTCCGTGAGACCAAATTGCAGATAGTGAAGGTCCTTTTAGTGGAAAAAAAGTCTGCTGTGCTCTATAACTTCCATTTCATCGACTTCCTATGAAAAAAGATCTAACAACATCATATCTTACACTTTCCTCACGGCCAATTTGTGTCAGATATATCAGTATTTTTTACTTTGAGATCCACTTAAAGTATCTACATGAGATTGCAGATAGTGAAGGTCCTTTTGGTGGAAAAAAAGTCTGCTGTGCTCTATAACTTCGATTTCATCGACTTCCTATGAAAAAAGATCTAACAACATCATATCTTACACTTTCCTCACGGCCAATTTGTGTCAGATATCTCAGTATTTTTTACTTTGAGATCCACTTAAAGTATCTACATGAGATTAATAATTTAAAATATTAGATTAACTAACTAACTAACTAACTTTTATTATCTATTCCCGTCTTCAAAGGCCAATTCCCTTTACTAAAACTTTGGTTTTAAAAACACTAGATAAGAATTTGTAGAGTCATAAGGCAAACGTTGTTTATAAGTTAAATGAGAATCATTGCAGTAACTCCATCCATTTTCAGATTTTAAGTAGCATGTATAATGTCCTGAGGTTGTCGAAGATCCATCATGATAAATAATAGCTTCAGTTGTAAAGGTTCTTCCTGAAATTGATAACTGAGAAGCTACAAAATTTTTAATAGAAGTTGTCAATTTAGTTCCATCAGGTCTACATCGTTGGAAAACTAAAATGATATACTGACCATAACTTTGTATAAATAATGTGGATACCATTGGATAGTTACATTGGGTACACACCATATTATGATCTGCTGCTTTAACTAGATTTTTAAATGACACTGATTTACAGTCTGGTAAAGTCAAATATATAAATCTTTCAGTGTCTATTCTAGTAGTACTTGATGAACTACAATTGTGGCAGTCATGCTGCCATTGATAAGAAAGACTGAAAAGATTATCTACATCTACACCTTCATCTTCCAAAACACCAAACATATACATTAAAAATCCCTGACAATCCTGCTGAATGTTCTGTGAAAATTTATCTTGACCAGAACACATATCTAAAATATTTCGAATTTCTGTTACACTTTCTATTTCTGCTGTACCACTGCTACATTTCTCAAACACAGAATTCAATAAACCACACAATCTTTGATCCCGATTTTCAACAATCTGTTCTTGTAAACTTTTAAGAAAAAAAACAACATTAATCACTACATTAGCATAGCAGTTGACACCAGAACTATTTTCAAACTGAAATCCAACAACATTTTCTCCACAATTCTTTTTCTTCCTGTTTTCAATTACAGTTTTCTCTACTTTTTGTCTTTTTGCAACTACCTCACTACAATTATCCTCATTTCTTCTTTTTCGGCCTACCACACGTTTTTCAAACAGAGGATATTGAGGCAAATGTGGAGCATACTCTCTTCTTAACCTATTGTATTCTTTAACACAATCTAGATCTGCAGAAATCTTTGTCTCATCACACGCAATCAAGTACAATCCTGATAAAGTTCTGACTCGAGATAATGCCACATATGCCATACCCTCTTTAAACACAGATCTTCCAATGTTCACCAAAACACTATCTACACTTAAACCTTGAGATTTATGAATTGTCACCGCATACGCCAAACAAACAGGAAACTGTTTTCGGCGAACATATAAGTCTTTTACAAGTAAAAATCTAGCAGAACAACGACTTATTTGTTGTACTTGTTCAATGCCATCAAATTTTATTTTTAAAAATTCAATTCCATCTCTATTTCTGTAATTCACAAAATCAACAACATAACCCATTGCTCCATTTACCAGACCGCTTTCAACATTTAAATTCCTTCTCAAAATGATACGACAATTTAAACACACATTCAGAGTCTTTTCAAAACCAGCTGTTTTTGAAATACTTTTCTCCAATGAATCCAATTTAGTTTTCAAATTTTCTGACAAAACAATTGTTGCACCCATATGCTCTATTTTATCTATTGCTTCCAGTTTCACAATCTCTTCATTTTCTAAGTCTAACATTTTTTGGTTGAAGATGGAACATTCTTGCAGAGTTGGCATCAAACATATCCCAGATTTCTTCTCAGTCATTTTTTAAAAAATATTCTCTGGAAGAATGTTTTCATTTGGATACAAATTTGAAATTAATCGACTATGCAAAGCTTTTTTCCCTTTCTCAGTCACTTTTCCAATTCTTACATCTTGTAGAATATTTTTATAATCTTCATCCTTGGCCTGTCGCATATTTTGAAGCAGTTCAGCATATTTAAAATTTAGCCATATATTAACATTTCCAATGCTTCCAAGGGACTTCCTGGTATCTTCATGCGTGAGCATTTTAAACACTGGTTGTCCTTTTACTGGAGTCAACTGCAATAGATCTCCAAAAACAATAATGTGTTTTCCTCCAAATAACACATCATAGTCTGTTTTAAGAATTTCTTGCATTCTCAAATGCACAAAAGCAAGCATTAGATTTGAGACCATGCTTACTTCATCTATGATAAGAAGTTTCATTTTCTTCAAGACTCTTGAAACTTCAGAACACGCATCTCCAGATAGCTTGTTGTAATGCAATTTATTATCATGTTCAACTGGCAGCATCAATAAACGATGTAGAGTAATCCCTTTAATGTTATGTGCTGCCAGACCAGTTGGAGCAGTTACAACACAAGACAGTGGTGAATCAGTCCTTTTCTGCAGATAACTTGCAACGGCTTTAATTAGAAAACTTTTTCCTGTCCCCGCTTCTCCACTTACGTACAATCGGACAGGGTCAAATAATATACATGAGCACTCTTTTTTCTCATGTCTGAATCCATGTTCAATCTGCTCTGTGACTTCATCATATATCTTTTTCTGCTCAATGTTTAGTTGCTTTACCAAATCTTCTAAGTTAACTCCATCCTCTTGAGCTTGTTCCATAGCTCTTTCCACCTCATCCATGGCAGTGGCAGCTTCATTTTGGATAATTGGTCCTCCTAGTGGATCCTGGCTCAATGAAGTAGAACTCTGACTATCTTGAGAACTGTTTCTAGCTATCTCTTCAGCAATTGTAGTTTCTTGCTCCATTTCTTCATTCAACATTTGCAGATAATTTAGAAAAATAGGACATTCTATGGTATCCTTAGTTGCATTAAAAGAGTCTTCATAACAGAGAAAATCTCCAAGTAGTTCCTCTTCTGTACGCCATGGCTTAAAGAGTTGCAAAAGAGCTAAATAGTAAAATTCTCTTTTGTCTGGAACTTCACAACTCAATTTTCGATGATTAATCAAATGGCCTTTTTTCTGCTTCACTAGACATCCTTCATAGCCAATGAGTGCATATTTTCCATTATTGATATCTTCTGTGATGTTCCTCTTATAACTGTAGTTTTGAAGAACTTCATACAAACATGTGTTCTCAAGGTGAGTACTTCTATTTGGATAGTATGTATCCAACATATTTGTCTTCAAAATATCTGTACTGTTCGGTTCTTTTTCCGCCAAATATTCAATTTCTTGTACAGATTTCAAAACTCGGTTTCGTGTTGCAGCAAGACCAAGACTCACCCAAATGATAGTTCTTGATTTGGCATAGAGACTTGCTGATGATAACTGATCAGAACATTCATATGCTCCAATTTCTCGATGCGACAACATCTTCAGACTGAAACTGTATAATTTCTTGCTTAGACTCTTTTCATGTGAAATGTCCTCCCACATTTCCTTCAATTCTGTCTTTTCTTTTTTCGTGATGTAAGATGTCACATATCGAGCCACAGCAATAGAGTTGTCAGCAACGAACTGAATATCCATGTTAGCATTCCACATGGACAAAATCACTGGGTTGTAATCGTTGATGTACTTAGATTCTTCATTTCTTTTCAAATTATATGTATTTTTGGGAGATTTCCTCGTCACAGTATGTCGTAGAGATGACATCAAATTATTTACTCTTCCTTTAGAAATCACTGGTCGAGGAAATGCAAAACGACATTTCGTGTAGTACTTTTCCTTGTTTTTAAATTTTAGACGACAGTACTTTCCACAACGATGAGATTGAAAACGTAAAACTTGTTGCCTTAAATTGTTTTCTTCAGTAGATTTTGGAACAGCACATGTTGAATACTCTTCAATGAAACTCATCACTGTTTCATCTGAATCTGATCCAAATTTGGGTGCATCTTTAATCCACAACAACATATGTATATGAGGAGCACCTCTCGCTTGATATTCCTTCCTCCAAAAGAAATCCAAAACCTCTCCAAGGGGAGGATTTTTTTTGTTGGTAATAAAAGACATCATAGCTTCAAATCTATGATTAAAATATCTGCAAACATTCACTGGATCTAAAGAACACAGTTCTCCTGGTGTTTTCAATTCTATATTTGGTATGTTTTCATTTGCCTCTCGTAGAAATTGAAGTAAATCGTCCCATGCATACTCAGCACAGCTAAGAGTGAGGAACCATGTAGGAGTTCCTAAGTTTCTTAGCATACATTTCAATTCTCCATGACGACGAAACCAATACTCGTTGGTTCCACGTTGACATGCCATGAGATTGATTAGCTGAGATTCCAAAATACTGTCTTGCAGATTAACTTTCTCCATAAAGTCCCTTGCACAAACATTCTGCAAATGAGGTCCACTTTTTAATATATGATTAACTGCATAAGAAAGCCCAGACAAATCACTTTCAAACAGTAGATGAAATAAATATGGAATGCATTGACGAAACCTTGGATCTTCTGCATATAATCTTAGAGTCCGGTATTCAGCTGCAGGAATTTGAACTGGTCGATCATCATATCGTCCACCACAACCTGTTGTAAATAATTGTGGAAAACAACGAGCTTCCAAACTTTCTTCCCATACACTAATGGGACTTCCTTTTGCTGCTTTCATTTGAAACAAGTCACTTGCATTTCCCATTACTTCTTTGGAATGCAAAGGATGAACAGTATAATGTTCATATATTTCTTCAGTTCTAGACACATCAACTTTTTCAATTTGACCAACTGAAGAATCACTATCTTCTTCTATAGCTGTTTCCTCTGCTCCAACAGTTACATCTTTGTAGTACTCATTGTTTTTGACCAAATACAACGTTGCCTTCTTGACTTTTTTAACATCCACTAAATCTTGCCAAATTTTCTTACTCTTTGTTGGAACCCCATTAACTAGAATAACTAAAGGATCTTCTTCTACTCTTTCTACACCAATTGTATTAATATTTTTCTTTACATCTAGAGGCAAATAAACAACTCTTCCCTTTAATCCTCTCAGTAAATCTGATGGAGGCAATTTCCCTGTCTTAGGCTCCATGCGTACAATAGCCTGAAAAGGATGGACACATTGAATCAAAATAGATTCATAAGTATTTAGATCCATCAATTCAGAAGGAACATCTATCAACTGATGATTATTATAAACTGCTCTAGCAGGCATTCTATTTTCATTTAATTTTTTCAAACAATAATTACAAATACGCTGATCCAAACTCAAATCAAAAGAATTCTCCACCAACAAATAACTTACAAAATCCTCCCATTCACTATTATTTTCCAATTCACTTTTTGCATATAAATCAACTAACCTAGTCTGAATTTTATAATGAGTCCATCGACAACACACACAAGTTAAATTAGGCCTCTCACTTGATTTCACCTCAAACTTGATAATTTCCTCATCAAACTTTTCAATACTTGAAATTTGTCCATAATCTTCTGCATTACCATCCATTACTATATCTATTTCTACACTGTCCTCTTTGTTCCCAAAATAACAAAACTCAATTTCTTCACAAATAGTCTTCACATCCACTTCAGATCCATGCAAAAGAGCACTATTTAACTGTTTAAGCTTAAGTGCAGGACTTTTTGCATAATACAACTTTCTCACTAATTTCCTTACGTTATTATGATGCACTGCTAACATCCTAAAATGATGAAAAACACTCCGACAAACTTTTCTAGAAAGACAAGCTAGTGAATGCCCTTGCAAACCTGTGCTTTCTCTCACTCTGCAAGGATCTAACTCTTGCAGGATCTTCATTTTTTGTTTGAGACTTTTTTTACTATATGTACGTAAGAAATTTCGAAGCAAATCGATTGATTCCTGTCGCACACTACAAATACTACTGCATTTCCATGTGTACACTGGACCCTTAGTACGTCTCCCTAAAACTTCATCAGCTAACACCTCTTCTGCATCTCTAGATACAAGTTTCTCTTTTTCCATCACACAACTATCTTTCACCTCATATGCACGACCACTGGTGTCAACTGCATGCACCAAATCATTTTCCTGAAAGTAACTCTCCTCATTGAAAAAAGGCTCAGAACTTGAACTATGCATCCATTCACCAGAAAATACTTCACAAAAATTACTCCGATTAATAATTCTTTTCAATCTACTGTTCGATTTGAAAACATCAATTGCCTTATTAAGTATCCTAATTCTATTGATTATTAAAATAAATAATTTTTTCTTAACTTCAAAAGCCTGATCAACAATCTTTTCTACACTTTTCTTTTTCTTGTAAAAAGCAGCTTTTAGTTTACTTTTCTTATCATTTTTTAGCAAATTTAAAACTACCCTATTGCGAAACATTTGCCTACGAATGTCCCTAAAAACATTTACCCTTCTATTGCTATCCATTCTCTTCTCTCCTGCTCCAATGGAAACATTTTTTGTGGGCTTCTCTTTCCTTTTTAGATTTGTTGACTTTTTCTGTATATTCACATTAGCAATATCATTTTTTTTTCTACGACATATGTTGCGAAGAAAAGACTTAATTGGCTTACCAGAAGCTTTTCTGGTGTTTTTTGAAGTACTTGTTAAAGAGGATTCCATAAACTCTGTTGTTGATGTTCTCCTTTTCCGTATGTTATTTTTGATATTTATTTGCTTTGAAGGCATTTTTGCTTCCTTTTCAGAAGTTGATTTGAATCTGTTGTTCTGTTAAAAAAACACATGAAAGACCACTATTAGCAAACAACAAAGTAATGTTAAAAAGCAAACAATATATACAATAAATTGCAACATATTTAAGTTTATACAATAGCAACTCATGGCTTTATTTATAAAGGCCTTGCGCCACCAGTGCGTCACTTATTACCCATGTTTAAAGTAATGCACCAGCTGCACATGGCAATCATAAATAAGGGCCAAATGCAAATACCAATCAATTGCACCCAAAAATCGATTTTTGAATAACATGTAAGAAACACTGCGCAGAACATATGTACAACCACTCAATATCATCAAACAAACTCAGGGCCTTATTTATGAAGGCCTTGCGCCACCAGTGCGTCACTTATTACCCATGTTTAAAATGATGCAGTAGCTGCACAAGGCAATCATAAAAAAGGGCCAAATGCAAATACCAATCAATTGCACCCAAAAATCGATTTTTGAATAACATGTAAGAAACACTGCGCAGAACATATGTACAACCACTCAATATCATCAAACAAAGTCAGGGCCTGATTTATAAAGGCCTTGCACCACCAGTGCATCACTTATTACCCATGTTTAAAGTGATGCATCAGCTGCACATGGCAATCATAAATAAGGGCCAAATGCAAATACCAATCAATTGCACCCAAAAATCGATTTTTGAATAACATGTAAGAAACACTGCGCAGAACCTAAGTACAACCACTCAATATCATCAAACAAAGTCAGGGCCTGATTTATAAAGGCCTTGCGCCACCAGTGCGTCACTTATTACCCATGTTTAAAGTGATGCACTAGCTGCAAAAGGCAATCATAAGAAAGGGCCAAATGCAAATACCAATCAATTGCACCCAAAAATCGATTTTTGAATAACATGTAAGAAACACTGCGCAGAACCTAAGTACAACCACTCAATATCATCAAACAAAGTCAGGGCCTGATTTATAAAGGCCTTGCACCACCAGTGCATCACTTATTACCCATGTTTAAAGTGATGCATCAGCTGCACATGGCAATCATAAATAAGGGCCAAATGCAAATACCAATCAATTGCACCCAAAAATCGATTTTTGAATAACATGTAAGAAACACTGCACAGAACCTAAGTACAACCACTCAATATCATCAAACAAAGTCAGGGCCTGATTTATAAAGGCCTTGCGCCACCAGTGCGTCACTTATTACCCATGTTTAAAGTGATGCACTAGCTGCACAAGGCAATCATAAAAAAGGGCCAAATGCAAATACCAATCAATTGCACCCAAAAATCGATTTTTGAATAACATGTAAGAAACACTGCGCAGAACCTAAGTACAACCACTCAATATCATCAAACAAAGTCAGGGCCTGATTTATAAACACCTTGCGCCACCAGTGCGTCACTTATTACCCATGTTTAAAATGATGCACTAGCTGCAAAAGGTAATCATAAAAAAGAGCCAAATGCAAATACCAATCAGTTGCACCCAAAAATCGATTTTTGAATAACATGTAAGAAACACTGCGCAGAACCTAAGTACAACCACTCAATATCATCAAACAAAGTCAGGGCCTGATTTATAAAGGCCTTGCACCACCAGTGCATCACTTATTACCCATGTTTAAAGTGATGCATCAGCTGCACATGGCAATCATAAATGAGGGCCAAATGCAAATACCAATCAATTGCACCCAAAAATCGATTTTTGAATAACATGTAAGAAACACTGCGCAGAACCTAAGTTCAACCACTCAATATCATCAAACAAAGTCAGGGCCTCATTTATAAAGGCCTTGCGCCACCAGTGCATCACTTATTACCCATGTTTAAAGTGATGCACCACCTGCACAAGGTAATCATAAAAAAGAGCCAAATACAAATACCAATCAATTGCACCCAAAAATCGATTTTTGAATAACATGTAAGAAACACTGCGCAGAACCTAAGTACAACCACTCAATATCATCAAACAAAGTCAGGGTCTGATTTATAAAGGCCTTGCGCCACCAGTGCATCACTTATTACCCATGTTTAAAGTGATGCATCAGCTGCACATGGCATTCATAAATAAGGGCCAAATGCAAATACCAATCAATTGCACCCAAAAATCGATTTTTGAATAACATGTAAGAAACACTGCGCAGAACCTATGTACAACCACTCAATATCATCAAACAAAGTCAGGGCCTTATTTATGAAAGCCTTGCGCCACCAGTGCGTCACTTATTACCCATGTTTAAAGTCATGCATCAGCTGCACATGGCAATCATAAATAAGGGCCAAATACATATACCAATCAATTGCACCCAAAAATCGATTTTTGAATAACATGTAAGAAACACTGCGCAGAACCTATGTACAACCACTCAATATCATCAAACAAAGTCAGGGCCTGATTTATAAAGGCCTTGCGCCACCAGTGCGTCACTTATTACCCATGTTTAAAATGATGCACCAGTTGCATAAGGCAATCAAAAAAAAAGGGCCAAATGCAAATACCAATCAATTGCACCCAAAAATCGAATTTAAAATAACATGTAAGAAACACTGCGCAGAACCTAAGTACAACCACTCAATATCATCAAACAAAGTCAGGGCCTGATTTATAAAGGCCTTGCGCCACCAGTGCGTCACTTATTACCCATGTTTAAAGTGATGCACTAGCTGCACAAGTCAATCATAAAAAAGGGCCAAATGCAAATACCAATCAATTGCACCCAAAAATCGATTTTTGAATAACATGTAAGAAACACTGCACAGAACTTAAGTACAACCACTCAATATCATCAAACAAAGTCAGGGTCTCATTTATAAAGGCCTTGCGCCACCAGTGCATCACTTATTACCCATGTTTAAAGTGATGCATCAGCTGCACATGGCATTCATAAATAAGGGCCAAATGCAAATACCAATCAATTGCACCCAAAAATCGATTTTTGAATAACATGTAAGAAACACTGCGCAGAACCTATGTACAACCACTCAATATCATCAAACAAAGTCAGGGCCTTATTTATGAAAGCCTTGCGCCACCAGTGCGTCACTTATTACCCATGTTTAAAGTCATGCATCAGCTGCACATGGCAATCATAAATAAGGGCCAAATACATATACCAATCAATTGCACCCAAAAATCGATTTTTGAATAACATGTAAGAAACACTGCGCAGAACCTATGTACAACCACTCAATATCATCAAACAAAGTCAGGGCCTGATTTATAAAGGCCTTGCGCCACCAGTGCGTCACTTATTACCCATGTTTAAAGTGATGCACTAGCTGCACAAGTCAATCATAAAAAAGGGCCAAATGCAAATACCAATCAATTGCACCCAAAAATCAATTTTTGAATAACATGTAAGAAACACTGCGCAGAACCTAAGTACAACCACTCAATATCATCAAACAAAGTCAGGGTCTGATTTATAAAGGCCTTGGGCCACCAGTGCATCACTTATTACCCATGTTTAAAGTGATGCATCAGCTGCACATGGCATTCATAAATAAGGGCCAAATGCAAATACCAATCAATTGCACCCAAAAATCGATTTTTGAATAACATGTAAGAAACACTGCGCAGAACCTATGTACAACCACTCAATATCATAAAACAAAGTCAGAGCCTTATTTATGAAAGCCTTGCGCCACCACTGCATCACTTATTACCCATGTTTAAAGTGATGCATCAGCTGCACATGGCAATCATAAAAAAAGGCCAAATAAAAATACCATTCATTTGCACCCAAAATCGATTTTTGAATAACATGTAAGAAACACTGAGCAGGACTTATATACTAACATACAATTTCACTTCTAAAACATAACTATCTGCTTCCAAATATTCTCCATAGAGCAAATAAGTCTCTATCTAAATTAAATAAATCATTACTTACCTTTACAAATGCTTTTGGAGATTGAGAACAGTGTCAGACACACACACCAATTTTTCTTTAGCAGAGCAAAAGGTGTGCTCTCAATACACTGAAACCAAGACTGGCATAGAAAATCTCTATCTTTGTACACATATGCCTTAATTCAACCAATCAAAAGTCTTCCCTCACTATTTTCAAACCAACACCCATCCCCCTCTCAGACCGTTCTATCTGTTACCATAGCAACTCCCTCCTAACTGAACTCTAAGGTTCAAAAGTTTATCTTACAATGTTGCAAATTAACTCAGCAAGGATGTTTGACCTCTCAATACAGCAGCCTATACAGGGTATTTTTGCTTTTGGTGACTTTTTTTAAACCATTCAAATTGCTTCTTTCACACAACATAACCATGCACCCTAACTTTCAGTTTTCAACTATCTGAATCCACCAATCATTGCTTGTGATTCAAGAGCAGAGAAACTCCACAATTATTTTTTTGTAAACCCCTACTGTTCCAACTGCCATTTCATTCCCACACTTCATCTGACTGGACCAGAACCTTCTCACATCATGTACTCTGTTTGGATTATTGGACATAGCTACATCCACTGGGCTCAAAGGTATGCAGCTAGCAGAAATTTTCATAACCTTGATTTATCAAATGTGGAAATCAAGTGGATTGGCCACAGAGGATTAAAATGTCACCAATTGATACCATTGGTGAAAACCTTTTTGCATCTGCCAGAACCTGACCTTATAATTGTGCACTGTGGTGGAAACGATCTAGGCACATTGACTGGGGTAGGTCAGGAAATGCTTTTAAAGGACACCTTTCATCAATTGATGATACTTTTTCCCCACACTGCCTTGGTATATTCCAATATATGCCAAAGACAGAAATGGAACTGGTCCAACCAATTTTGTCCACAATTTGAGAAAGCACGGAAACATGTGAATAAATCTGTTTCTGCTTACATGAGAGACTATGGAATGGGTTCAATATACAATAATAACTTGCGTTACAACATGCAAGACATCTACAGAGGAGATGGAGTGCACTTCTCAGATGAGGGGAATAGAATATTCCTCCTGAATTTAAGAATGTGTATTGGAACCTACTTGTAGGTACCTAAATCAACCACAGAACCCAAAAGCTCTTTTCAGAGCTACCCTACCTCTGATCATTCAAAGCGTTTATTTTTTTCTAACTTTTTTCACTATTTTTCACCAAAGTACGCTTTCGGGTACGCTTAACGGTGCGCGCACCAGGCGCTCCCCCCGTGGAAAATTAAAGATTTTTTTTTTTTTTTTTACGTTTATGAGCCTCCTAAGCCCCCCTCAGAAAACCTAGAGGGTCAAGAAGTCTCTACCGTGCCCCCTTCTACCCATACCGAACATTGTTTACCCTCCATCTTGTGTCTCGATTGTACCGAAACACAAAATGGAGGACTCCCGTAACGAGTGAGTAGTTGGGAGTGAGTAGTAGAGAGTAGTAGAGAGTGAGTAGTAGAGAGTAGTAGAGATTGAGTAGTAGAGTGAGTAGTAGAGAGTAGTAAAGAGAGAGTAGTAGAGAGTGAGTAGTAGAGAGTAGTAGAGAGTGAGTAGTAAAGAGTGAGTAGTAGAGAGAGAGTAGTAGAGAGTGAGTAGTAGAGAGTAGAGAGTAGTAGAGAGTGAGTAGTAGAGAGTAGTAGATAGTGAGTAGTAGGGAGTGAGCAGTAGATAGAGAGTAGTAGAGAGTACTAGAGTAGTAGAGAATGAGTAGTAGAGAGTGAGTATTAGAGAGTAGTGGAGTAGTAGAGAGTGAGTCGTAGAGAGTAGTGGAGAATATTCCACTTGCACAACAAGTCCAATCAAACCATATCACTTAGAGTCCTTATTGAAGCGCTAAATCTTGGTGTATATTCAAATGCTTTTATTTTCCTTAAGTTTATGTACCACAGCCAGCCGACGCATTTTGTTCTGTACAACAGAACTTCTTCAGGGCATTCTTATTTCCTTCAAGTTATGTCGGTATCCTGTTGTCAAATAACTAGATATTGCTTCCAAATGTTAGACAAGACGTAAGTACATTCTTATTCAAAGTGACTAGGTATCAATTTTACCCACACAATTCGGGCAGACTTGAATAATTTATTGCATCCTCAAAGTCAGTCTTTCAAAAATTCCAAAGTATAGGACATGATAATCCAAATCTAAATGTTTCTCAAGAAAAGTCATTTTCAATCGTTCGGAATAACGGCGTTTGGGCAGATATGACCCACGGACACGGTTTATGACTTTTCTTGAGAAACATTTGGATTTGGATTATCATGTCCTATACTTTGGAATTTTTGAAAGACTGACCTTGAGGATGCAATAAATTACTCATGTCCATGGATGTTGCTGGGAACGCTCCCCGCAACACCCATTGCACACCCCTTTAACGCAGGACACTGCGTTAAAGGGACTGATATTTATCAGGCAGGATTACGCCACAAAAATTGGCTTAGTCCTGCCTGATAAATATCACTCAGTCTTCTGCGTCACAAAAAGTGCATCATTCATGACATGGTCAGTGACATCACTGATGGCATCACTGATGACATCTCAAATGACATCACTGATGATATCACTGATGACATCATCCATGTGACAATCAAATACACCTCATCACACACTAGTATAATCTTTCATCACTCACTGTAAAATAGAAAGTGCCATATTTGAAACCATTGACACACCAATAGAAATTTCTAAACACCCACTCAGTTATTCATAGAACTATACCCACATCTAATCACTTACCTATAGATTCAGTGTTATATGCAGTGAATAATCAACAGAACACTATCAAATATACTTATACGCCCATTTCAACATTACACACCAGCACACATTGTATTCACTTATAAAGACATCCTTCTGACTTATGCAAACAATTGATTATACTTACATTTACTCACCTACACACTAATACAAACACCACTTCATCTATTTTTATAGATAGTCACACACACTTAGTGTGTTATAAAATCACTATTACAAGTATACCGTTATTCATATAGTGACTCATACAATCACTAAGTCTTAGGCACACTTGATTAGATATAACTGTCACATACACTGCCTTTTTTTCAAGTTTAATGGAGATGTACCATTGAGAGAAATATTTCATCACCACCACACCCATAAACATATACACTCACTGAAACAACTGGTATAACATGTAGTCTTAACCTCATATACCTACTGAATGAACTATTCACACATTTGTTGGCAATCACACACCCCCCACCAAACCACATAGACATTCATTTACCCATATAAATACTCAGTTAGGAAACCAATAACAAATATAGTCTTTAACATAGCAATTAAGACAAAGCAATAAAGACTTTCAAACAGTTTAGAAACTACACATTATATATAGTGAGACTCTACAAATTAGTCAAGGAAGCAATCAATGACACTGTTACTAAATCCACCATCCACACATTTATATTTATATATCCACTCATTCTTCAATGCAAAGTAGTGTATTTATAATACATATTTAAATATCAAAGCAAAGCACATTCACTGGATAATGTCATCAGTGATGTCATCAGTGATGTCACTGACCATGTCACGAATGATGTAATATGTGACATCATCAGCAGTGGATTGCGGGCGCACAAGTTATAGTGAGTACAACTAACTATAACAGGGGAAAGTTCAAGGGTTTTGTATGAGTAAAATGTCCAGCTAACTATAATATATATATATTTATATATATGTGCGTGGACGTGCGCGGACCTTCGCATGCGCAAGCTGCATGCTGATTGGCTGCCAATGTCTGTCAACACTCCAATACAGAAATTGTTGGCAGACATCTTGTGCCTCGGTAGACTGAGGCAGAAGAAAGCAGAAAGGCAAACGTGTAGATCTCAAAAAAGGGGGCAGGGTAGAAGCACCCTGACCCCCTAGGCCTGCTCAGGTGGTCCCACAAAGACCCCCAATGCCAATTTTTTTTTTTTAAACCCGGTATGTTTTTTTTTAAATTACCCGCCAGGGGGACCAAATCGCGGGGGCATAGTGATAAAGAAGTGTGTGGGGTGTCCAATCCCCCTCACACTACCCCGGGGACCGCTGCCCTCTGGGGCAAAGCAACTCAGCCCCCTGGGGCATACTGGAGGATCATGATGGGCTAGTTGGCCCCCAGGGACCCCCACTATGCAAGGGGATTAGTTCCCCCTCTGCAAACGCGCCAGGGGGCTGTGTTGCAGAGAGGTGTAACAAGGGGCATAGCCTCATTTCACCTCTGTGCAATGTAGTCCCCTGGAGCATACTGGAGGTTCCAGGTGGGCTAGTTGGCCCCCAGGGGCCCCCAGTATGCTAGGGGAATTAGTTCCCCCTCTTCAAACATGCACGGGGCCTGCGTTGCAGAGAGGTGTAAAAAAGGGTGTGGCCTCATTACACCTCTCTGCAATGCATCCCCCTGGCGCATACTCCAGGTTCAAGGCGGGCTAGTTGGCCCCCAGGGACCCCCAGTATGCAAGGGGAATTAGTTCCCCCTCTGCAAACATGCCCAGGGTCTGCATTGCAGAGAGGTGTACAAAGGGGCATGGCTTCATTACACCTCTCTGCAATGCAGTCCCCTGGCGCATACTGGAGATTCCTGGTGGGCTTTCAGGTCTTATATAGTTAGGAATTAGCATTAAAAAAAACTTTGAAATTCACTGAAAAAACCATAGGTTTCAGACCTTATATAGTTAGGAATTAGCATTTAAAAAACCTTGCAAATTCACTGAAAAAAACATAGGTTTCAGGCCTTATATAGTAAGGAATTAGCATTTAAAAAACCTTTAAAATTCACTCAAAAAACTATAGGTTTTAGAGGTGTTATAGTTAGCTGGACATTTCACTCATACAAAACCATTGAAATTGCTCCTATATAGTTAGTTGTACTAACTATATTTTGCAATCCACTGCTGATGATGTCACATATTACATCATTCATGACATGGTCAGTGACATCACTGATGACATCTAAAATGACATCACTGATGACATCACTGATGACATCATCCACATGACAATCACATACACCTTTTCATACACTAGTAAAATCTTTCATCACTCTTTGTAAAATACAGAGTATCATATTTGAATCCATTGTCACAGCAATACAAGTATCTAAAAACCAGCTCAGTGATTCATAGATGTATATATACATCTAATCACTTACCTGTAGATTCACTCATACATGCTGTCAATGAACAATAGAACACTATCAAAAATACTTATACACCTATATCGAATTACACACCAGCACACATTCTATTCGCATATGAAGTCATCCTACTCACTTATGCAAACAATGGATCATACTTACATATTTACTTAGCTACACACTTATACAAACACAACTTCATCTATTCATTTAGATAGTAAGTCATACTTTGTGAATTATAAAATCATTATTACAAGTATACAGTTATCCATACAGTCACTTACACAATCATTGAGTCTTATGTATACTTAGTTATATACAACAACTGACACATACACTGCCTTTTATTTTTCTAGTTTGTTGGACATGTACCATTGAGAAATATATTTGCTCATCACCACACCCATAAAGATATTCACTCACCCAAACAACTGTTAGAACATGTAGTTTTAACTTCATATATCTAGTGAATCAAGTATTCACAATCAATCAATCAATCAGTGACACTTATAAAGCGCGCTACATACCCGTGGGGTCTCAAGGCGCTGGGGGGGGGGGAGCCGCTACTGCTCGAACAGCCAGGTCTTCAGCTTCTTCCTGAAGGAGAGGTGGTCTTGGGTCAGGCGCAGGTCGGTCGGGAGGGAGTTCCAGGTCTTGGCGGCCAGGTGGGAGAAGGACCTTCCTCCTGTAGTCGCTCTTCGGATGCGGGGGACGGCGGCGAGGGCGTGGTTGGCTGATCGGAGGTGGCGTTTGGGAGCGTAGAAGTTGACTCGGCTGTTGAGGTAGCTCGGGCCTTGGTCGTGTAGGGCTTTGTGTGCGTGGGTGAGGAGGCGGAAGGTGATTCACACATCTTTAGGCAGTAACACACCCCCCACCGAACCACACACACATTCACTCTCCCATACAAATACTCAGTTAAATAATCAATAACTAATATAGACTTTCACATAGCTAGTTACCAACTGGAGAACCAGTTTACACAACAACTGACAAAGTGATACAGATATTTTCACAGTTTAGTCACTACCCACTATATTTAGTGAGACACTATACATTGGTCAAGTAAACAGTCAATTACACTGCTACTAAATCCTCCGTTCAAATATTTATTTTATTCTTCAATGCAAATTGCTATATATATAATGCATATTTAAATAACGAAGCAGACCACATTCACTGGTTGATGTCATCAGTGATGTCATTTGAGATGTCATCAGTGATGTCACTGACCATGTCATGAATGATGTAATTTGTGACATCATCAGCAGTGGATTGCGGGTGTGCGAAATATAGTTAGTACAACTAACTATATAGGAGCAATTTCAATGGTTTTGTATGAGTGAAATGTCCAGCTAACGACAACACCCCTAAAACCTATAGTTTTTTGAGTGAATTTTAAAGGTTTTTTAAATGCTAATTCCTAACTATATAAGGCCTGAAACCTATGGTTTTTTCAGTGATATATATATATATATATATATATATATATATATATATATATATATATATATATATATATATATATATATATTCACTGAAAAAACCATAGGTTATAGACCATATATAGTTAGGGATTAGCATTTACAAAACCTTATTTTACTCGCACAAAACCATTGAAATTCGCATATATAGTTAGTTGCACTAACTATATATTGCGCACCCGCAATCCACTGCTGATGATGTCACATATTACATCATTCATGACATGGTCAGTGACATCACTGATGACATCTCAAATGACATCACTGATGACATCACTGATGACAACATCCAGTGACTGTATGTTTCTGTAAAGTTAAAATATGTCTTATATATTGAAGAATGAGTGGATGTATAAGTGTCTGGATGAAGGATTTAGTAGGTGCATGACTGACTGTATGAGTGAGTGATTAAATGTGTCTCACTGAGTGCATGGATTAGTGACTAAACTGTCTTAATTTGTGCATCATTATGTCTGCTGTTATGTAAACTGCTGCTTGTGTTGATCAGTAGCTATATGAGTAACTATATTGGTTATTGATTGGTTGCCCAAGTATTTGTATGGGAGACTGAGTGTGTGTGTGGGTGGCTGGGAGGTGTGTGACTCTGTGCATAGATGTGTGAGCAGTTGATTCACTAGATGTATGGGTTCAAAAGTGCATGTGGAAACAGCTGTATGGGCGGTTGACTGTGTGCATGAGTGTATTGGTGAGTGAATGGATTTCTCAGTGCTACATGTCAAAGTAAGTACATATGTAAAACACAGTACATGTGAGAGTTGACATATATAAATAACTGTGCATAAGAGCCAGTGAATGTGTGAGTGGCTGTATGGGTCATTGTGAACATGTATCAGGGATTGTATAAGAGAGTAAATATGTTTTAGTATATGTTTGAATAAGTAAGGTGTGTATAACTGTGTAGTTGAGGAAATGGAGGTGTGATTGATTCTTTGCATGACTGACTATGTGTGTGAGTAACTCCATGGATAAGTGACAGTCTGTGAGTGTCTGTTTACACTGATTGTATCTAAGGTTATATTAGAGTCTGAAGAGGTTCATTGTATTATCACATAAATGATATCATCAGTGATGTGATCAGTAATGTCATTTGAGATGTCATCAGTGA